>NW_027315724.1:5400483-5402876 GCF_026437365.1 Eucyclogobius newberryi
TATCTGATGGGATCAAAACAAAACACAAGCCTTTTTGTGTTAAAGTCGGAGAGCTAAGCGTGGTTTGTATCCCACTCTCTGGATTGTGATGATGGCAGGAGGAAAAGGAGCAGGGGAAACGTTTCAGTCAAGTGCAGGAACAGTGAGTTTGTGTTGTATGATTCAGAGGTGAACACAGCACGGAGGAGGATCCAGTGGACTTCTGTAACATGTGAGGGGAAGTCTTCTGTAACATGTGAGGGGAAGTCTTCTGTAACATGTGAGGTGAAGTCTTCTGTAACATGTGAGGGGAAGTCTTCTGTAACATGTGAGGTGAAGTCTTCTGTAACATGTGAGGGGAAGTCTTCTGTAACATGTGAGGGGAAGTCTTCTATAACATGTGAGGTGAAGTCTTCTGTAACATGTGAGGGGAAGTCTTCTGTAACATGTGAGGGGAAGTCTTCTGTAACATGTGAGGTGAAGTCTTCTGTAACATGTGAGGGGAAGTCTTCTATAACATGTGAGGTGAAGTCTTCTGTAACATGTGAGGGAAGTCTTCTGTAACATGTGAGGGGAAGTCTTCTATAACATGTGAGGTGAAGTCTTCTATAACATGTGAGGTGAAGTCTTCTATAACATGTGAGGTGAAGTCTTCTGTAACATGTGAGGGGAAGTCTTCTGTAACATGTGAGGGGAAGTCTTCTGTAACATGTGAGGTGAAGTCTTCTGTAACATGTGAGGGGAAGTCTTCTATAACATGTGAGGGGAAGTCTTCTATAACATGTGAGGTGAAGTCTTCTATAACATGTGAGGGGAAGTCTTCTATAACATGTGAGGGGAAGTCTTCTATAACATGTGAGGTGAAGTCTTCTATAACATGTGAGGGGAAGTCTTCTGTAACATGTGAGGGGAAGTCTTCTGTAACATGTGAGGGGAAGTCTTCTATAACATGTGAGGGGAAGTCTTCTGTAACATGTGAGGGGAAGTCTTCTATAACATGTGAGGGGAAGTCTTCTGTAACATGTGAGGGGAAGTCTTCTGTAACATGTGAGGTGAAGTCTTCTATAACATGTGAGGGGAAGTCTTCTGTAACATGTGAGGGGAAGTCTTCTGTAACATGTGAGGGGAAGTCTTCTATAACATGTGAGGGGAAGTCTTCTGTAACATGTGAGGGGAAGTCTTCTGTAACATGTGAGGGGAAGTCTTCTATAACATGTGAGGGGAAGTCTTCTGTAACATGTGAGGGGAAGTCTTCTATAACATGTGAGGGGAAGTCTTCTGTAACATGTGAGGGGAAGTCTTCTGTAACATGTGAGGGGAAGTCTTCTATAACATGTGAGGGGAAGTCTTCTGTAACATGTGAGGTGAAGTCTTCTATAACATGTGAGGGGAAGTCTTCTATAACATGTGAGGTGAAGTCTTCTGTAACATGTGAGGGGAAGTCTTCTGTAACATGTGAGGGGAAGTCTTCTGTAACATGTGAGGTGAAGTCTTCTGTAACATGTGAGGGGAAGTCTTCTGTAACATGTGAGGTGAAGTCTTCTGTAACATGTGAGGGGAAGTCTTCTGTAACATGTGAGGGGAAGTCTTCTGTAACATGTGAGGGGAAGTCTTCTGTAACATGTGAGGGGAAGTCTTCTATAACATGTGAGGTGAAGTCTTCTATAACATGTGAGGTGAAGTCTTCTGTAACATGTGAGGGGAAGTCTTCTGTAACATGTGAGGGGAAGTCTTCTGTAACATGTGAGGTGAAGTCTTCTGTAACATGTGAGGGGAAGTCTTCTGTAACATGTGAGGGGAAGTCTTCTGTAACATGTGAGGTGAAGTCTTCTGTAACATGTGAGGTGAAGTCTTCTATAACATGTGAGGGGAAGTCTTCTGTAACATGTGAGGGGAAGTCTTCTGTAACATGTGAGGTGAAGTCTTCTGTAACATGTGAGGGGAAGTCTTCTGTAACATGTGAGGGGAAGTCTTCTGTAACATGTGAGGGGAAGTCTTCTGTAACATGTGAGGGGAAGTCTTCTGTAACATGTGAGGTGAAGTCTTCTGTAACATGTGAGGGGAAGTCTTCTGTAACATGTGAGGGGAAGTCCTTCTGTAACATGTGAGGGGAAGTCTTCTGTAACATGTGAGGTGAAGTCTTCTGTAACATGTGAGGGGAAGTCTTCTGTAACATGTGAGGTGAAGTCTTCTGTAACATGTGAGGGGAAGTCTTCTGTAACATGTGAGGGAAGTCTTCTATAACATGTGAGGGGAAGTCTTCTGTAACATGTGAGGGGAAGTCTTCTGTAACATGTGAGGGGAAGTCTTCTATAACATGTGAGGGGAAGTCTTCTGTAACATGTGAGGGGAAGTCTTCTATAACATGTGAGGGGAAGTCTTCTGTAACATGTGAGGGGAAGTCTTCTGTAACA
>NW_027315724.1:5402976-5407976 GCF_026437365.1 Eucyclogobius newberryi
TCCGCCCCGCCCACGGTTAACACCTCCGTTGTAATCGCACTTTTGCTCCGTTTGCTAAAGTGGAAAACAATGGAAAAGTATGGCCACTAAAATATGCTATAAAGTCGATTCATTTGTGTAAAATGACCAATGTTCATGTGACCAACAAGTCAACAATGCACCAAAATGATTATCAGACGAATAAAATAATCCAACACACTTTAATTGATTGTATTATTAATGTTTAAAGAGTCTTGTATCTAAATTGTGCAGAACTTCAACACATTTTCAACTTGACTTCAGAACCAGACACTAAAGATGTGATTTTGCTGGTGTGTTGTGACAGGGGTGATTGTTCTGTGGAGGAAATACCGGTGAGCGTGAGGATGATGAGCACGGCGAACATGTCGGGATACTCGGCCAGCACTCCCGGGGCGTTCATGGGCATGTATTCTCTGCAGAAGTCCGCGATGTGATGCCCGATCAGCTTGTCGAAGGTCGCACTCCACGCCCGGGCCACGCTGGAGGTACCTGCCGGGAAACGCACCCCACACATGTCAACCACGAGTCTCCAGACCAAGTACAGGGGTGTCTTTGCTGGCAGACATGTTTGTAATGGTGCCAAAGCTCATGTGGGCATAGCATACGCTTCATAGTAACTGTGTGTCACCGTTTCAGGGCTGTGCTATTACTCTCTACATGGAATATATTCACAATAGTCCATTGTGTGCTCTCTTCACAGCACTGCACTCTCTCTGTGTGAATATTTGTGTAAAGGGGCAGGACTTTGATGTATTAAAGCTGTTCAGGAGTTTGGGACGTATTTTGAGCGTATTTAGGGTCAAAAAGAGCCCGCTGCGTGCTGCCTGCAACTAATTACAGAGCATTTAATTCTCCACAAAGCAGGAAGTGAGCAGTTAGCGTGCTCATTTGTGTTCGCTTTACCGCTTCTAAAACGTATCGGAGCAGAATGTCTGAGGTAAAGGGAGGAATAACTGCAGTTTTGACTCCTGTTTATTTATCTTTTAACCATGATTGAGCCCTAAAGTGTTTAAAAGTTCAATTTGAAGAACATGAAATACAAAGATAAAAAGAACAAAGACTTTTTGGTTGTTGAACAGATACCACGGCCCAACTAAAACCTTTAGAACAAAAAGTGTGGCGTGTAATGTCACTGTCTGGAGGTTTTAAGTTGGGCAATGGTTACTCTTTAGCTTTCAGTCAGTGTGTTCAAGACAAGACAATTATTGAAATGTACATTTTCTTTCCAAGACCTAACACTATCCTGTCAACACCTCAGCACACACTCGTTTCCCCGGCACACTGGTGGAATACATGCGTTCGCACATCTGGGACCTTGTGCAGTGGCAACCGAGTCCGCCATTTTGAAAGGGGCACAACAGCACGTCTACTACACACGAAATCCAGGAAATGAGGCCAAAATGCCAAAAAAAAAACTGCGTTCTGTAACGACATCGCTCTGTTGACTGACCAAGGAATGAGAGCTTTGTCGTGTACCTTAGTTTGCCGTTATCGTCTAAAAAAATGGCCGCTATGGGGAAGTCCCGGCTGTATGACGTCACCGCGAACGCATGTATATCCCCCGTGTTGAGCGTCTTACCGATGACATAGGAGAGGATGAGGTTCCAGCCCGTGATGAAGGCCCACAGCTCGCCCACCGTCACGTAGCTGTACAGATACGCCGAGCCCGTTTTGGGGACTCGCGCTCCGAACTCGGCGTAGCACAGTCCGGCCAGCACGGAGGCCAGCGCGGCGATGAGGAAGGAGAGGATGATGGCGGGTCCGGCGCTGTCCCGGGCCACTGCTCCGGCCAGCACGTACACCCCGGCCCCCAGGGTGCTGCCCACGCCCAGGGCCACCAGGTCGAACGTGTTCAGGCATCGGGAGAGGCGGGAGTCCTCGGCGTTACAGTCCACCACCTTCACACGCAGCAGCTGCTTCCCGATGCTCCTCAGCGTGGCCAGAAGCATCCTGACGCTGGTCTACAACGAGCCAAGAAGACAAGGAACCTGAGGGGAACAAGAGCAAGAGCGAGGGCAGGATTACTTTAAACGCTCAGTGCTGTGGGAACGCTTAAAGTGCGTATGGCAGGGTTTTAACCATTTTCTCTTGTGTATTTCTACCTGTTGTACATATAAATGATAGTTTTACACCAATCGAGCAGGTATTAGTGGAGAAACGTTGAAAAATCTGTAGAAAAATGACAAGAAGTGACACACAAGGGATACTCAACTTCCAGTCAAAGTTTATGCAGAATTTACACAAAGAAACAACTTTTTTGACTCCTAAACAAGAATTCAATAAAATAAAGTCGCTCTCATATATTTTCATTTGTCAAATTCAAATAATTGTGACATTAGATGAGTTTCGGCCCAGTGTTTGCTGGGTAATTTCCTAGTGTGATGCCATCAATTACAAACGGGAAGTGAAATTAAAAACCTAAAAAATGCACTGTTCTGTTATAACATTTTTATAATTTTTAACCAATATTAAAAATATATTTCACTTAACTCTATTTGAGTTCAGTGAGTGGTCCCACCTGCAGGGGGCGCTTTGCAGTGACACTCAAACACATGGAAACAACTGCTGGATAAAACAATGGCTGCACATTGTCAAAATTCAAGAAATTGAAAAAGTTTAGATTTGACAACAACAATGACAGTTTGGATATTAGTTTAGTTTAAAATCACTCCCAATTAAATTAAAATATATAAAGTTAAATTAATACACAATAATCGAAAATGTATTTCAAACTTGATTTCAAAACTAAGGAAAAGGTTTGATACCAATTTTGCATTTTCTTTAATATTTACCCTATTTATTTTCAGTTTCCTGTTAGTCATTTTCAGCATTGATACTTCTTCAAATTAGTGTCTTGTCTTGATAGTTTTAGTTAGAAGTGGGCAAAATATAAACATCTGCATAATATTGTGAATGTTTTTTTAAGCTATAAACAATTGTATAAATTATAGTATAAAAAAGCAACAAGAAACTGATAAAAATAGAAAGGTTGAATTGTAAACGTTCAAATAAAGGCACAAGGTGATATTTCTGCATTTTTGTGATTATGTTTTACAGACATTTCACATTGTTTGATAGTTAAACCTCAGCTATACTGATGTAAAATTGCCTGAATCTTTATTGAGAAAGGATATTGAGTATCTGAGTTTCAAACCTTTTGACCATTATATATATATATATATATATATTGGATTATCTCGATGGTTGTGACAATATTCAGATATTAAAACATGGCTGTAAATATCTTAAGGTTCAAGTATCACACAAATGCACAGAAAAAACACTTAACGCTCTCATTTTAAATATTATACAGCAGGTTTCTTTTACCTTTATTATTAATCAGCTCTTTTGGAAGCCTTTAGAATTGGTTTAAATAATAGCCAATGTGTTTGATATTTTGCATATCTCCAAAACAACAATTAAAAGCTGATGTTGTTAAAACATCTCCAGACATGCATAATGACGTGTTTCATTCAGCGTTCCTCAAACTTACCACAATAAAACACGTCAGCACCAGGTCTTGTCAGAGGCTGATCAGAAAATAACAACTGCAGTTAATTAAATAACATCATTTTGTCTTCCTATAACAAAATATCTCGTTTTATTATGTATCAGACCTGCTAAACTCAGGACGATACACAGGGCTTGATACAATATATGTTATGATTTATATTATATTGTGAGATGTATTGCAATACTTTTCTCATAATAAATGGGGGAAAAAAGCAGATTTTTATTACAATACAGTACTCGTATAGTTCAATACTTTCACTAAATTAATTAAAAACATAATTCAAAAGTCAGGTTTCCATAAGTGATAAACTGTAAATTAGATGAGCATTTATTTTTAAGTTGTACTCTTAATCACTTAAAATGAATCACACAAGTTCAGAAATATCACCCTTATTTGAAAGTTTACTACATATCTTTTCTATTTTTATTTTAAATCAGCTCTTTTTGTCGCCTATAAACGATATACTTCATATTCAAAATGTGCATGTCTTCCAAACAATGTTCACGATATTTTGAATCAGCAATTAGCTATTTTACCAAAACCCTAGATCCTCGCTCCACACTCCGAACGTACTCACTTCAGAGTCTTCAGACGTTTCCTTTTCCTCCTTCAGGTCCGACTCTGTCCTATTGTGTTTCCGTATTGTACTTGGACTTAACCCCGGCCGTTGGAAGTATGTGTCCGAGTAACACGTGCTGTCCCCGCCTCAGAGGGAGACCATTCAGGTGTCCCTACGCAAATAGCCCCCTGAGCAGCTGTGATGACGGGCCCTCAGCACAACGCCGCTCACTTTCCACAACATCATTACAGACATTGTTTGGGTTCACGAAATGCACCTCCGGCACCTTTTAAAGGACGTCGTGTTCTGAATGCACATCCACCGTGAAGATGAACCTGCTGTACGTTCTCATGATGCTTCTGGAGCTGCTCCGTCGTGGCAAAATCACACTTATTATTAGCTCATATTAAATTAAATCATGGTTATTTCTATGTGGGTTTCTAACATTGACTTCTACACTGCCAACATTAACCTTTGGAGAAAAATACAAAAAGCTAGCTTTCCCTGACATGCTAATGCAGCACACAGTTGTAATGAACGTGAAGCGAGGCCGACATACTCAAAATGATGATTTATGGACTTAAAAACAGCACAAAAGATCTATGACATCACAGAACATTGACTTATGAGGTTCAAAGGGAGAGGACTAAACCAGCGTAAATACAAGCCCAGCCATGTTTTTGATGTGGGATCAATGTTAACATGGTTTATTTTGCATAATATGTGTTCTTTTAAAAGTGACTCCAGGTTTTAGAGGCAGAACGAGTGCACATATTGTAAATATTTTCCATTATGAATCGATTATTGTACAGATCTAACCTGCCTGGTGTCACCCATAAAAAAGGACTGGTTTGATTCTAATGGTCATATCATGTGAACAAATGCACAGTGGATTAGTTAAAGACA